>NC_079190.1:59502471-59538527 GCF_029499605.1 Hyla sarda | reverse complement strand
GGACAAACCACACCCTGGCATCACAAACACAAGGGGTTAATGTCATCTGCCCCTAGGGTAATTACATCTGCCCTCATCACACTCTCATCACATTTTATATACATAAAAGATGCATAAAAGGAATCAACATAGTAAAGGTAGAGTGTATATTTAAAAGAAGAAAAACTACCACAAGGGGACATAGTCATATATTAGAAGGGAAAGGTTTCTGCAGTAATAGGAGGAAGTATTACTTTACTGAGAGAGTAGTGGATGCATGGAATAGTCTTCCTGCAGAAGTGGTCGCTACAAATACAGTGAAGGCATGCATGGGATAGGCATAAGGTTATCCTTCATATAAGATAGAGATAGGTATAAGGCTATACTTCATATAAGATAGAGATAGGCATAAGGCTATCCTTCATATGAGATAGAGATAGACATAAGGCTATCCTCCATATAAGATAGAGATAGGTATAAGGCTATCCTTCATATGAGATAGAGATAGGTATAAGGCTATCCTTCATATAAGATAGAAATAGGTATAAGGCTATCCTTCACATAAGATGGAGATAGTTATAAGGCTATCCATCATATAAGATAGGGATAGGTAAAAGGCTATCCTTCATATAAGATAGAGACGGGAATAAGGCTATCCTTCATATAAGATAGAGATAGGTATAAGGCTATATTTCATATCAGATAGAGATAGGCAGAAGGCTATCCTTCATATAATATAGAGATAAGCATAAGGCAATCCTTCATATAAGATAGAGATAGGCATAAGGCTATACTTCATATAAGATAGGGATAGGTATAAGGCTATCCTTCATATAATATAGAGATAGGCATAAGGCAATCCTTCATATAAGATAGAGATAGGTATAAGGCTGTCCTTTATATAAGATAGGGCCAGGGACTATTCATAGTATTCAGGATATTGGGCAGATTAGATGGGCCAAATGGTTCTTATCTGCAGACAAATGCTATATTTCTATGGTAATCTAGAGTCACGCAAGCCAACTGTGTAGGCTTATGAGGGATGTCTGACTATAGGGTGGATATAGGCGGGGGGTTGTTTGTATTTTCTTGTCTGTTTGTGTTATGCTTGTGCATACCACGCCTTCCAACAGAGGGCCAACATTTCTATTCTAAGTCTGCATCTGACGGATCTTGATGGGTGCTTGAGGAAGAAGGCCATGTAGGGTACTTGCTATATTGTCTGTTAGTCATTGACGCTTATATTCTTAATGTCTTGACAGTGGCAATGCTCTTGAATTAATTATTTTTTTCTCAATTGAAATTTAGTTAGGCATTCCTGTTATTTCTGTTATAAGAAGTTATTTAAATAAAAAATAGGCAGCTATGACCACAAGAATTTGGAATTAAGGATTTACTTTTGACTGATTTCCCATTGCACCAACTGCAGAGCTCCTCCTTTATAGTACAAATCTACATCAAAGAGGATCTGCCACAGGACAGTCTATTAGATGCTCTATAATAGGAAACTCCTGGTGACTCCAGGTAACTGATTGTGGACCCACTGTTTCAAAATTGGCAGAGTGGGGCCTTAAACTTACACTAAAGACACAGCAGAGCTGAATAAGGTATTTATTAGCAGAGCAAATACAGATAACAGTTAGCTAAGAAGGGTACAGTGCAGGCTGGTTGAAACAAGCTGCAAGCAAATAGGAATCGTGTGAGACAGTCCAAGATCACTCACAGGAGATGCAGGTCAGAGTCCAAAGATTGCGGCATAGGCAAAGTCCAGTATACAGGCAGGGATCAGGAACACAGGATCAGCAGACAGTCTTCAGGCAAGAGAGACCTTAGCAGTGCAGGATACAAACCAAAATGCAACCTTGCTGAGGCCAGAACAGCAGGTGTGGCAAACTTATCGAGGGAGTTCCTGGCTTAAATTGGAGAAGGATCCCTTAGGGAATGCATGCTGGCTTGTGCGCAGCCCCTAGTGGACAGGGCAGAAACTGCAGCAAGAGACACATCAGAGCAGGAAGACCAAGAAATACAGCAGACCCATGGCACATAGAATGTTGCCTGACATTGATAACAACCAGGACACATGGTGCTGTAGTGGTTGCCAACCAGCATTGTTACAATGGTTAGTTGCATTCGCACTTATTTTAGGCCTGGTTGCTGACTTTTAATGTTACTGTTGTTTTTATCTTTAAGGTTATTTTTAGCGAAGAACAATGTAATTCGATTTGTCACAAACTTCTCGGCTCAGTAGTTGCTGACTTTAGCCTGCATAAATTAGTTCAGCTTTCAGGTGCATCGGTGCACCGGAGACTCTTTCCTAGGACTGTATCCACCTTTTCCAGCCCACCGGAGCACCTGAAAGCTGAACTCATTTATGCAGGATAAAGTCAGCAAACGCCAAGCCCCGAGGTTCGTTACTAATTGAATCACTGTAACTTCGCTCATCTCTAGTTATTTTGCTAATTCTGAGTTTGTAAACAGAAGCTTTATTAGTTACAGTTCATTTTATATTTATTGCAATATGTTCAGCAATATGAAAAATGATTTAGTTAACTACAGCTATAGTAAAATATGTTTTACAAGACCTGACTGTCATCTTTATAGAACATAACGAGTTTAATTACAAAAAAAATGAAATAAAATAATTTAGCCATCATAAAAATAATGTTACAAGCTTATAAAACATAACTTGCTGATTGGAGAAATGTCAAGAAGATAATAAAGTTATTTGGCTCCTTTACTATGCTCATTTTCAACCAAGTTATGGCAAGACTTAAAAGTAGTAAAAACAATAGGAGTTTAAACCCAGATTATACGGGTTCTTCATGAGAAGGACATAAAGATGAAATTTCCTGCAGACATTTTTATGCGGAACTTACCAAACACATTATAGACATCTCAGCATCTGTTAGATTCTAGTGAACACGTCTCCTTCAAAGCACATTTTTCACAACAAACACATTTATTTTTAGTTCTAAAGTAAAGCATATAAACTAATGTATCTTTCTACAATGGAATAATCAGACATCTAATAATACTAAAACGAGAAGTGCATGTGTTTTATTCTTTTTTATTATTCAAAGGGGTACTCCAGGGGGAAATATATATATATATATATATATATATATATATATATATATATATATATATATAAATATAGCAACAGTCTTTGTCTATATATATATATATATATATATATATATATATATATATATATATATATGAAGCTCCAAAGCCGCCACACTACCTGGATATATTCCCTGTAAACCATCCTCTGCTGGATATGGCTCCTGATGTCTTCTTTGGCTACTTGATATTCTTTGCCATCCTTCCCTCCCCTTGCCTTCATCTTCCAGCAATCATTTCATCTCTGCTCTGCCAGCTAGCTCACTCTTTGAGAGCAGCCGAGAGAGGTTCAGTGTCTGATTGGCTTAGCCTGCACACACCTCCCAGTTCTCAGCAATTAAAGGGGTACTCTGATGGAAAACATTTTTTTAAATCAACACGTGCAAGAAAGTTAAACAGATTTGTAAATGACTTATATTAAAAAATTTGAATCCTTCCAGTACTTTTCCGCTGCTGTATGCTCCAGAGGAAGTTCTTTTCTTCCATGTCAGGAACTGTCCCGAACAGGAGCAAATTCCCACAGCAATTCTATCCTGCTCTGGACAGTTCCTGACACGGAAAGAGGTCTCTGCAGAGTACAGACAGAAAAGAACTTCAAAAAGAAAATGAATCCCTCTGCAGCATACAACAGCTGATAAGTATTGGAAGGATTAAGATTTTTTTATAGAAATAATTTATAACTCTGTTTTACTTTCTGGCACCAGTTGATTTAAAAATAGATTTCCACCGGAGTTCCCCTTTAAGGAAGCATGACTCATCAGTGCAGGGCAGAAGCCACATGGTCTGTGTCTCTCTGGAGAGTGGGGGCTGCTTTCAGATTTGGAGTGACACCCAAAAAGGGGAAACAGCTCTATATAGCTTATGAATGATAATATAGAAAATTAAATATGTTTATGAGAGGGAATGGATGGACTATGGGTTTAGTTCCCTGGAGTACCCCTTTAAACAATAACAGCAGCCTCATAAGGTATAAACTATGCATGATAATATAACCAAGACAATACGCAAGACTATGGGTTACATTTTTTGGAAGCTGGAAAACAGAAAAAGAACAACAAAAGAAGGGGGGGGGGGAAAGAAAAAAACATACAGTATATAGACACTGTCACCAAACCTGTTGCAACTCCAGAAAAGGGGGAATTTTTGGAATGCATGGAAAAAGCCAATGCTTCTTCTGATATCTCCATACCTCCGCATTTTAACACAATTTACCAGCAACCTCTGTGTTTATACTTTGTCAGTTCTTTTTTGGCAGCTTTCCTCACGGAACTAGTCATATACAGTTAAATTACAACAATCTTAAATTCAGGAACTTAAAAATAACATATGTTATTAATAGAGGTTGTCATGGTAACCAATTGCATAGCTTTTTGATCAAGCAGTCAGAAAAATGGATGTAATGAAGAAGGAAATAGGTTGTGGAATTGGAAATCCAGGCAGATATTCTGGGGCTAATCCATCCTTCCTTTTTAATTTGACTTGGTGATTATAGTTGTAGTCAACAATTTTGGCATCCAATATAGTTTGTCGTAAAAGACCCAACATGTTCAAAAATAAGTGGATATGCGCCAATTTATAATTCTGAGCATACGTTAATAGAATGTCCAAATATGTTCAAAAAAGAGTTGACCTGCAACACATGAAGTCAATTCTAAAAAGAAATAAAGAATAATCATAGTGGACAGGATTAAGGCACCTTCTCAAATACTTTGCTGCACAACCTTTGACAATAATGTCAGATTCCAAATGCCTTTTGGAGCCATCTTTAAGCTTCTTGCACTTGTTTGTTGGTAATTTCTTCTAGGATAGTTCTCATAAGTCCAGATGGATTTCAGTTTTCTCTTTAATTTGGACCAGCACTCATGGCTAGCCAGTATTAAACAGTCCATATTTGCTTCTAAACCATTTGTGTGTACTTTTGAATGTGTACTTTTGGTCTTAATCCTAATATTACTTCCCATTTTATTTAACTTTTGAAGCCTTCCTTGAAGCATTAAAGGGGTACTCCGGTGGAAAAAAACATTTTTTTCAATCAACTGGTGCCAGAAAGTTAAACAAATTAGTAAATTACTTCTATTAAAAAATCTTTATCCTTCAAGTACTTATTGCAGTTTTCTTTTCAATTTCTCCACAGCAGAAACAGTTTACATTAGGGACTCCTGTCTCAGATAACAAGCAGTGATACTCTCAGCATAACTGCTTACTTTTCTTCAAGAAAGAAGTGTAAGCAGCCAAATGTCTGGCCCAGCAAGTAATAACTGAGCAGTGAGGCATATAGAGTGTGCATCTGTACATACTTTCCATTTAACTGCAGGGCAGGGCACCACAAAAAATAAAACTGTCAACTGTATAGTAAACATGGAGATAAGTGTCTGACCGGTGGGGGTATCAGACCGGACCCACCTGCAACCTCCAGAATGGGGCCTGTCTCCTACTACTATGTGCTTTGGCACCCACCTTCCAAGACAAACTGGTGGTTAAGGCAGTGATGGGGCACTCAGGTAATCACCAGCCAAAGCAGTGTCCCTCCTCAGCTGGGGATAGACTGAGTTGGCCCTCACCGATGAGACTAGTTTGTCTCGGAAAGTGGGGGGGTCAGAGTGTCAGAAACTTATACACTTTGGAAAGGGAAGACATTTTATAGAACTTGAGTACCCTTTTAAGTAATGTGTATTGAATTACTTTAATAAAAAGCCTCTTTGGAACTTGACATCCTGATTTGAATATGACCTTAGCTAAGATTTTGCCATATATTTTCACATCTGTATTAAAGAGACTTTTTTGGGGAGGGGGGATCCTTTAGTGGTTTGGGTCGGAGCTGTAGTTGCTGTTTTGTTTAATATTAATTTAAAGTATAGGGCATAAACAGTAAGGTATTGTGTTTCCTAACCATTCAATATCCCACCTGGGCCTGGAGATTTCTATAATATTAATAGCTTTATCACTTTTATGACGGCTTCCTCTGAAATCGGGAGTATATTGGAAAGCAAAAGATCTGCTGAAATGCCAGAAAGATTTAAGGTATTGTAAAAAGGCCAGAATTTCACTCATGGTTTAAGTCTTAAGGTGAAAGTCTTTCCTAAAACTGGCAGCGATTTCTAAACGATTGATGACCTTTTGATTTTCACAGTCTATGAAGAGACTATATGCATATTTTACTGTCTACTAATAACTGTCCTGCTCGAATCTGTCTAAGTTTGTTGTTGTTGGCTTATAAATTACATTGATACCAAAGAAACAGCATGTTGTGTGAGCTCACTAACAGCAGCTGTCATTTAATCCTGGTTTTCTTCAATGTGTGAGCTTCTTGTGTTCCAAGTTAGATAGTTTGAATAGTGGAGCCTGAATAGCTTGAATAGATTATTATTTTTATTTATTTTTTTACTCCGACATAAGGTCAACAAAAAAAATAAAATAAAAAATGCTGAAGTATTTAGCATTGCTTAACTAGCTGCTGAAGTTCTAAAATGATCAAAATTCGTTAGTTTTGTGGATATATAATCATTTCCCCTTCTCATGTACTCTCACTATTTCTGGATGAGTACTGGATGAGAAGTTGTTCAGTACTACAATTTCCAAAATGCATTGTTTTCCCTCAGCTTATTATCACCAACCTTCCACCCTGGCTTCTCCTCTCCCACAGCACCCCTGCCTGTTCCCTGCCCCAAGTTACTGGAGAACATTTCAGTGCACAGCAGACTATTGTTTTGTACCTGCTGCATCATTCCCTGTCTGCTCCTCTGCCTGTGGCATCATTTAGGATAAGGCAGCATGCTGTAAACACACCTCATTCTTCACCCAATGTCACAATAAAGATATAAATGTTTAGGATAGGGAGATGGTGCTGTAGGCTGTAGGGGCTGGTCGGCAGTAGTGACAATCACTTAAGGGATGAGGCTTGAACTAAGAGAAAAGCCATGTCATATCTCCTGACACAACAAGGGAGAATGTGTTGTCTTAGGAGAGAGTGAGGAGCTGGGGAGCTGGGGAGCTGGAGACAATACCACAATGAAAAAACTATGCAACTTCCTGTCAGGGATATATCAAGTAAAAACAATATGAAGCCTGTGTAATTAGTACTAACAGTTCATTAGTTAGTTATATGTCTTGGGATAATATACAGTTTTTTGTTTTTGTTTGTTTTTTTATACCAGAATACCCATTTAAGTGAATTTTGAGTGAAAATATCACATAAACACTTTTTGGGTGTTTTGGGTAATAAATAGTGGAAGAACTTAAGAAGATAAATTAATATCAACATATTTTTTTACTCAGATTCTAGTTTATCTCGGTGTTCAAGGTTACAAAAAATACAATTAAATTCCCTAGTGACTTAAAAATAAAACTAATATGAACAAAGAGTAAATTGTTCTACCAAGTATCAAAGAGGCAGAGCTGAGCTGCTCAAGTGCCACAGCCTGGTTTGCCTTCTCACTTATTCACACTTCTCGGTCCCTCCTTGACTGATGTACAGAGCTCTATATGTCTGTAAAGAAGGGGCTAAGAGGTGAGAGAGGTGATCATTTCCAACAACGCAGAGCTGTTTGGTAATGTAACTGTGCGGGAAAACCTTGGGAATAGCGACCACAATATAGTTACTTTTGACTTAAAATGTAGAAAACAAAGACAGGCGGGGAAGGCAAAAACATATAACTTTAAAAAGGCAAACTTCCCTGGGCTGAGGGCTGCACTACAGGACATAGATTGGGGGGAGGTGTTGTCAAATACTGATACAGAAGGTAAATGGGACATCTTTAAATCAACTCTAAATAACTATACAGCTAAATATATACCAAAGGGGAACAAATATAAACGATTAAAACTAAATCCTACATGGCTGACAAATGATGTTAAAAGAGCAATAAACAACAAAAAAATAGCCTTCAAAAAATACAAATCTGATGGGTCAGCGATAACATTTAAACAGTAAAAAGAGCTTAATACAATCTGTAAAAATGTAATAAAAACAGCAAAAATTCAAAACGAGAGACAGGTGGCCAAAGAAAGCAAAACTAATCCTAAATATTTTTTTAGATATATAAATGCAAAAAAACCAAGGACAGAGCATGTAGGACCCCTTAATAATGATAATGGGGAGGTTGTCACGGGCGATCAAGAGAAAGCGGAGCTACTGAATGGGTTCTTTAGTTCTGTATACACTATGGAAAAAGGAGCTGACATTGGTCAGGTCAATGCTGGTAACACATCATGTAATGTACTGAACTGGCTTAATGTAGAGATGGTACAAGGTAAGTTAAGTGATATAAATGTAAGCAAATCTCCAGGGCCAGATGGATTGCACCCAAGAGTTCTTAGAGAGGTAAGTTCAGTAATATCTGTACCCCTGTTCATGATATTTAGAGATTCTCTGGTGTCTGTTATTGTGCCAAGGGACTGGCGAGGGGCGAATGTGGTGCCAATCTTCAAAAAGGGCTCTAGGTCTTCCCCAGGAAACTATAGACCGGTAAGTTTAACGTGCATTGTGGGTAAATTGTTTGAAGGACTTATAAGGGATTACATACAGGAATACATAGGGGATAATAGTATTATAAGTGATAGCCAGCATGGGTTTACTAAGGATAGAAGTTGTCAAACCAATCTAATTTGCTTTTATGAAGAGGTGAGTAGAAGCCTTGACAGAGGAATGGCTGTGGATATAGTGTTTCTGGATTTTGCTAAAACATTTGATACTGTCCCTCATAGACGTCTGACAGGTAAGTTAAGGTCTTTGGGTTTGGAAATTTTAGTTTGTAACTGGATTGAACACTGGCTCATGGATCGTACCCAGAGAGTGGTGGTCAATGATTCATACTCTGATTGGTCCCCGGTTATTAGTGGTGTACCCCAAGGTTCAGTACTGGGCCCACTGCTGTTTAATTTAATTATCAATGATATAGAGGATGGTATTAACAGCTCTGTTTCTATCTTTGCAGATGACACCAAGCTTTGTAGCACAGTACAGTCTATAGAGGATGTGCATAAGTTACAAGATGACTTGGATAGACTAAGTGTCTGGGCATCCACTTGGCAAATGAGGTTCAATGTGGATAAATGTAAAGTTATGCATCTGGGTACTAATAACCTGCATGCATCGTATGTCTTAGGGGGGATTAAACTGGCAGAGTCACTGGTAGAGAAGGATCTGGGTGTACTTGTAGATCACAGACTACAGAATAGCATGCAATATCAGGCTGCTGCTTCCAAAGCCGGCAGGATATTGTCATGTATCAAAAGAGGCATGGACTCAAGGGACAGGGACATAATACTCCCCCTTTATAAAGCATTGGTACGGCCTCACCTGGAATATGCTGTTCAGTTTTGGGCACCTGTCCATAAAAGGGACACTGCGGAGTTGGAAAGGGTGCAGAGACGCGCGACTAAACTAATATGGGGCATGGAACATCTTAGCTATGAGTAGCGATTAAAGGAGTTACAATAGTTTAGTCTTGAGAAGAGACGTTTAAGGGGGATATGATGAACGTATATAAGTATATTAATGGCCCATACAAAAAATATGGAGAAAAACTGTTCCAGGTTAAACCCCCCCAAAGGACGAGGGGGCACTCCCTCCGTCTGGAGAAGAAAAAGTTTAGTCTCAAGGGGCGACACGCCTTCTTTACCGTGAGGACTGTGAATTTATGGAACGGTCTACCTCAGGAACTGGTCACAGCAGGAACAATTAACAGCTTTAAAACAGGATTATAGACATTCCTGGAACAAAATAACATTAATGCTTATGAAGAAATATAAAATCCCATCCCTTCCCCAATATCGCGCCACACCCCTACCCCTTAATTCCCTGGTTGAACTTGATGGACATATGTCTTTTTTCGACCGTACTAACTATGTAACTATGTAACTATGTAACTAAGTGGGGACAGCACACAGCACTGTGACACTTGCCTCCTTGACACTTGGCTGAGAAATAAAAAGGTGATTTTATACGTTTGTTGACCAACATCAATGCTCACAGTGGAATTTAAAGGAGAAGTATCACACAAACAAACTTATCCCCTATCCAAAGGATCTCTAAAGGAGAAAAAAAAATTAAAAATGTGTAACCCGATTTATCTCGAGTAAGGAAATACCTCATATGTGGATGTAAAGTGCAGTAGAGGGCTCAAAAGGGAAGGAGCGATAATGGGATTTTGGAGAGGGAGTTTTCTGAAATTGTTTTTGGGGGGCATGTCACATTTAGGAAACCCCTATGGTGCCAGAGCAGCAAAACACAAACAAAAAAAAAAACATGGCATACTATTTTGGAGACTACACCCCTCAATAAATGTAACAAGGGGTATAGTGAGCCTTAACACCCCACAGGTGTTTGACGACTTTTCGTTAAAATCGGATGTGTAAATTAAATGTTATTTTTTCACTAAAATGCAGGTTTTTTTGTGCGAGTGCACTACATTGTTCAGAAGAGAAAGAGACACATTTGGCTTTTGGAAAGCAAATTTTGATGAAATTATTTTTGGGGGGCATGTCGCATTTAGGAAGCCCCTATGGTGTCAGAACAGCAAAAAAATCCCCACATGGCACACTATTTGGGAAACAACACCTCTCAAGGCACTTAACAAGGGGGTACAGTGAGACTTTACACCACACAGGTGTTTGATAAATTTCCGTTAAAGTTGGACATGAAAGTGAAAAATTTGATTTTTTCACTAAAATGCTAGTGTTACCCCAAATTTTTCATTTTCAAAAGGGGTAATAAGAGAAAAAGCCTCCCAAAAAGTGTTCTGCGGGCAAACTACAATTCTCAGAAGAGGAGGAGCCACATTGGGCTTTTGGAGAGAGAAGTTGTTTGGAATGGAAGTTGGGGGCCATGTGCATTTGCAAGAACAGTGAACTCCCCCACATGTGACCCCATTTTGGAAACTACACCCCACACGGAATGTAATAAGGGGTGCAGTGAGCATTAACACCCCACTGGCTGTTGACAGATCTTTGGAACAGTGGGCTGTAAATGCTCACTGTACCCCTTATAACATTCCGTGAGGGGTGTAGTTTCCAAAATCGGGTCACATGTGGGGGGGGGGGCGTCCACTGTTCTGGCACCATGGGGGCTTTGTAAATGCACATGGCCTTCAATTCCAGACACATCCTCTCTTCAAAAGCCCAATGGTGCTCCTTCTCTCCTGAGCATTGTAGTGCGCCAGCAGAGCACTTTATGTCTACATATGGGGTTACATATTTTGGGGGGCTTTTTTTTTCCTATTATCCCTTGTGAAAATGAAAAATTTGGGATAAAACCAGCATTTTAGTGAAAAAATAAAAATGTCATGTTCATGTCCAACTTTAATGAAAATTCTTCAAACACCTGTGGGGTGTTGCGTGAGGGGTGTAGTTTCCAAAATGGGGTCACATGTGGGTGTGTTTTGTTTTTTGCATTTATGTCAGAACCGCTGTGACGATCAGTCACCCTTGTTCAAATCACCTTAAATGTACATGGTGCTCTCACTTCTGAGCATTGTTGTCTGCCCGCAGAGCATTTTACATCCATATATGGGGTATTTCCATACTCCATTTCCATTTTCTTTTTACCTCTTGTGAAAATGAAAAGTATGGGGCAACACCAGCATGTTAGTGTAAAAAACATTTTTTTTTACAATAACATGCTGGAGTAGACCACAACTTTACCTTTTCATATGGGGTAAAAGGAAAAAAAGACCCCCAAAATTTGCTAGGCAATTTCTCCCGAGTACAATAATACCCCATTTGTGGCCCTATACTTTTGCCTTGACATACGACAGGGCTCTGAAGTGAGAGAGCGCCATGCGCATTTGAGGCCTAAATAAGGGATTTGCATAGGGACGGACCCAGATGCAAGAATTAGACTTGCCTCCAATACCAAAATTACCCTACGGCAGGGTGCCTCCAGCAGTTGCAAAACTCCCAGCATGCCTGGACAGTCAATGGCTGTCCGGCAATACTGGGAGTTGTTTTGCAACAGCTGGAGGCTCCATTTTGGAAACAGTGTCGTACAAGACATTTTTTTTTTTTATTTGAGGGGGGGGGGGGGGGACTGTGTAGGCGTATATGTATATGTAGTGTTCTACTTTTTATTTTTTGTTAGTGTAGTGTTTTTAGGGTACATTCACATGGGCAGGGGTTTACAGCGAGTTGCCCGCTGGGAGTTTGAGCTGCAGCGGAAAATTTGCTGCATCTTAAACTTGCAACAAAAAACTTGCTGTAAACCCCCGCCCTTGTGAATGTACCCTGTGTACCCCAAACCTCCAGCTGTTGCAAAACTAGAACTACCAGCATGCCCTTTGACTGTCTGTGCATGCTGTGGGTTGTAGTTATGCAACAGCAGGAGAACAGTTTGGAGACCACTGTGTAGTAGTGTCCAAACTGTAGGCCTATAGATGTTGCAAAACTTCAACTCCAAGCATGCCCAGACTGTCCAGGCATGCTGGGAGTTGAAGTTCTGCAACATCTGAAGGGCAAGATGTTACAGAACTACAACTCCCAGCATGCCCAGTTGTAGTTTTGCAACATCTGGAAGGGTTACAGTTTGGACACCACTGCACAGTGGTGCCTCTGGCTGTCTGGGCATGATGGGAGTTGTAGTTTGGCAACTCCTAGAAAACAGGAGTGAAGATCACTTACCACTGATCTTCACTGCTACCTCCACCGCTGCCTCCGCCCGCCACCTCATTACTGCCGCCAGTCCCGCCACTGCCTGCCGCCTGTCCAGCCGCGATCGCCGATCCCGCCGTGATAAATTGCCGGTCCCTCGCCACAGGCACGCTCTTGGTCCTTATGTACCAGGGAGCCAGGGCGTACCTGTACGCCCTTAGTCCCCAACAGGTTAAAGGGGTACTCTACTGGAAAAAACATTTTCTTTTTTTAAATCAACTGGTGCCAGAAAGTTAAACAGATTTGTAAATTACTTCTATTAAAAAATCTTAATCCATTCAGTACTTATTAGCTGCTATTTGCTCCACAGGAAGTTACTTTCTTTTTGAATTTCCTTTCTGTCTGACCACAGTGCTCTCTGCTGACACCTCTGTCCATTTTAGGAACTGTCCAGAGTAGGAGACAATCCCCATAGCAAACCTATCCTGCTCTGGACAGTACTTAAAATGGACAGATGTTTCAGCAGAGAGCACTGTGGCCAGACAGAAAGGAAATTCAAAAAGAAAAGAATTTCCTGTGGAGAATATAGCAGCTGATAAGTACTGGAAAGTTTAAGACTTTTGCATAGAAGAAAATTATAGCCTGTTAAGGGTAAAATAATAAAATTCACTATGCACAAGATGTCCTGTCCCTACTCTCCTGATGACATACTGAACCCACTGCAGCTAATCAGAGAGAGCATGTCATCAGCAGAGCAAGAGGAACATGTCATCAGCAGAGCAGGGAGAGAATGTCATCAGCAGAGCAGGGACAGCATGTCATTTGCAGTGTAGAGAGATAATATCATCAGCAAAGCAGGGAGAGCATGTCATTAGCAGACCAGGGAGAACATGTCATCAGCAGAGCAGAGAGAGCGTGGCATCAACAGTGTATGAAGAGAATGCAGGGAGAGCATGTCATCAGCAGAGCAGGGAGAGAATATCATCAGAAGAGCGGGGAGAGCATGTCATCAGCAGTGCAGAGAGAACATGTCATTTGCAGAGCAGGGAGAGTATGTCATCAGCAGTGCAGGGAGAGCATGCAATTAGCAGAGCAGGGAGAGCATGTTACCAGCAGAGCAGGGAGAACCTGTCATCAGAAGCATAGGGAGAGAATATCATCAGCAGGGCAGGGAGAGAATATCATCAGCAGAGCATTTCATTAGCAGAGCATGGAGAGCATGTCATTAGCAGTGCAGGGAGAGCATGTAATCAGCAGAGCAGGGAGAGCGTGTGATCAGCACAGCAGGGAAACTGTATCAACAGCAGGTGTAGGTCTGGTGACTGTGGAGGCCAGGTCATCTGGCGCAGCACCCCATCACTCTCCTTCTTGGTCAAATAGCCCTTACACAGCCTGGAGGTGTGTTTGGGGTCATTGTCCTGTTGTTGAAAAATAAACGATGGTCCAACTAAACGCAAACGGGATGGAATAGCATGCCGCTGCAAGATGCTGTGGTAGCCATGCTGGTTCAGTATGCCTTCAATTTTGAATAAATCCCCAACAGTGTCACTAGCAAAGCACCCCCACACCATCACACCTCCTCCTCCATGCTTCACGGTGGGAACCAGGCATGTAGAGTCCATCCGTTCACCTTTTCTGCGTCGCACAAAGATACGGTGGTTGGAACCAAAGATCTCAAATTTGGACTCATCAGACCAAAGCACAGATTTCCACTGGTCTAATGTCCATTCCTTGTGTTATTTGGCCTAAACAAGTCTCTTCTGCTTGTTGCCTGTCCTTAGCAGTGGTTTCCTAGCAGATATTCTACCACGAAGGCCTGAGTCACAGAGTCTCCCCTTAACAGTTGTTCTAGAGATGTGTCTGCTGCTAGAACTCTGTGTGTCATTGACCTGGTCTCTAGTGTTGAGCGGCATAGGCCATATTCGAATTCGCGAATATTCGCGAATATATGGACGAATATTCGCCATATTCGCGAATATTCGCATATTCGTAATATTCTGGTTTTATTTTCGCATATGCGAATATTCGCGCGTGCGAAAATTTACAGATGCGAAAATTTGCATATACAGAAATTAACATGAGAGAAAATTCGCATATGCGAAGATTAGCATGCACGAATTTTCGCATATGCGAATTTTCGCGCGCCAGTCTCACACAGTAGTATTACAGCCTTCTTTACACCACACAAGCTGGAAGCAGAGAGGGGTGATCACTGTGATGTGTACTGTGAAGGAAAAAAAAAAACAAACGAATATTCGTAATTACGAATATATAGCGCTATATTCGCGAAATTTGCAAATTCGCGAATATGCGATATTCGCGAATATTCGAATTGCGAATATTCGCGAGCAACACTACTGGTCTCTAATCTGAGCTGCTCTTAACCTGCGATTTCTGAGGCTGGTGACTCGGATGAACTTATCCTCCGCAGCAGAGGTGACTCTTGGTCTTCCTTTCCTGGGGCGCTCCGCATGTGAGCCGCCAGTTTCCTTTTAGCTTTTGATGGTTTTTGTGACTGCACTTGGGGACACTTTCCACCTAGAATATGACATATTTTCAGTTGTTTCAAACTTTTTTGTTATGTCTATAATTCCACATGTGTTAATTCATAGTTTTGATGCCTTCAGTGTGAATCTACAATTTTCATAGTCATGAAAATAAAGAAATCTCTTTGAATGAGAAGGTGTGGCCAAACTTTTGGTCTGTACTGTATATGTATTTTATGTTATAATCTTCCACCCTTAGCAGGTTGTAACTTTTTTTTTTTTTTTTTTTTTTGCTATTTAAGTTGGAAAAACCTTTTAAATGATTTTAATTCCCATAGATAACATCAATCCTGGTGAAGGTGCTCACTTTGAATTATGCACTAAATTGAAGTATCCTAAAACACCCTTTTGTTGGCTTTGCACCGTGTATAGACACTGTCTGCCGATATGGAAATTCAATTGTAGACAGATGATGTGTTTATCATGTGAGTTACAAAAACAAAAAGAAGATAACGCGGTATATTTTATTTAAACTTAAAGTACAAAGCAGAGCAATCTGAAATACATTATCCTGAAAGAAAAGTCTCAAATTGCAGAACGGTTTTCAGAAATGAAAACATGACTAATCTTGCGCTTCCCAAGCCTGTAATAGACGTCTCTTATGTGACATTTTCATAACATTAAAAAAATCATTATTCAGAGAGAATCTTTAATCAATGTTTTAGAAGTTTCCTGTAAATTTCTATTTGCGTATTATATTATCAACAGAGACCAGAACAACAAATTTAAGGTCCGTGATACGTGTCTGAAGGGTTTAGGACGTCAATGTGTAACATTTCCAGAGTGAACAGCTTAGAGGGAACAGTTGTGGCGACCACCATTTATTTCCTCTGCCGAAATTATTTGTATCCCATTAATATTAAAGGGGCTGTCCAGGAAAAAACTTTTTTTTTTTTTTTCAACTGGCTCCAGAAAGTTAAACAGATTTGTAAATGACTTCTATTAAAAAATCTTAATCCTTTCAGTACTTATGAGCTTCTGAAGTTAAGGTTGTTCTTTTCTGTCTAAGTCCTCTCTGATGACACCTGTCTGGAAACGCCCAGTTTAGAAGCAAATCCCCATAGCAAACCTCTTCTAAACTTGGCATTTCCCGAGACACGTGTCATCAGAGAGCACTTAGACAGAAAAGAACAACCTTAACGTCAGAAGCTCATAAGTACTGAAAGGATTAAGATTTTTTTAATAGAGGTAATTTACAAATCTGTTTAACTTTCTGGAGCCAGTTGATATATATAAAAAAGTTTTTTCCTGGAATACCCCTTTAATCTCTTGCTTTTGGTGCCAATGTCCTCCCTCCAGGGTCTAGAGCACTGTTTTCCAACCAGGGGGCCACCAGCTGTTGGAAAACTACAACTCCAAGCATGCCCGGACAGCCGGAGGCTGTCCGGGCATGCTTGGAGTTGTAGTTTCCAAACAGCTGGAGGCACCCTGGTTGGGAAACGTAGGTCTAGGGCATAAATAATTTTCCTCTCTCAGTGTTCATCCAAGGTAAATGTTGTGTAACTGTCATGCATAGGGTCCCATATACCACATGTTAGCTAGGAAACTCAAACTTAAATAACCTAAACAAGAGCCAAAATGAAACTTTATGACCATTATGTACCTTATTAGAGGTCTGTATGGAAAGTATCCAGCCATGAAATTTGAAAAATGTATTAAGAAACAAGAGTTATTGGGGGAGATTTATCAAAACCTGTCCAGTAGGAAAGCTGCCCAGCTGCCCATAGCAACCAATCAGCTCACTTCTTTCCTTTGCACAGGTTTCGATAAATCTCCCCCATTGTGCATAGAACAATGATGTTTTAGTTCCCTTTAAAGGGGTACTCCCATGGAAACCTTTTTTTTTTTTAAATAAACTGGTGCCAGAAAGTTAAACCGATTTGCAATCCCTTCTATTAAAAAATCTTAATCCTTTCAGTACTTTTAAGGGGCTGTATACTACAGAGAAATCCAAAAAAGAAATGCATTTCCTCTAATGTCATGACCACAGTGCTATCTGATGACCTCTGCTGTCCATTTTAGGAAATGTCCAGAGCAGGAGAAAATCTCCATAGCAAACATATGCGGCTCTGGACAGTTCCGAAAATGGACAGCAGAGGTCAGCAGAGAGGACTGTGGTCATGACATCAAAGGAAATGCATTTCTTTTTTGTATTTCTCTTAAGTATACAGCCCCTAAAAAGTACTGGAAGGATTAAGATTTTTTAATAGGAGTGATTTACAAACCTGTTTAACTTTCTGGCACCAGTTGATTAAAAAAAAAGTTTTCCATGGGAGTACCCCTTTAAAGTCGGCACCTTTGGGCCATACACAGTTCTTCCAGTATCTCTTCCACTGTTGAAAGCATTCAGCAAAATAGTTTGTTGGAATCACCTTCAGCTATTTAGGCTAGGTTCACATTGCCGTCCGCATCCAACCCGTTAATAGTCCGATCGGCTACACAGCTACACAGTCTCAATCAATGGTGTACAGCGATTCCAGTGGCTACTACAGTGAGGTCGTCATTGTTCGCGCATGTGCATTCCTGGCCACATTTTTTGGTTGCCAGGCTACATTGGTGTCAGGCAAACCGCTTTCCTTATGTTATCAATGGTACGTGCAACAAACACGCACTGCCAATGCAGTATGACAAGATGCAAAAATAAATAGAAGGATATTAGATAGGATTTAATTCACATTTGGAAGGGATGTAGCCAACTGCAAAGAAAACTTTGATGGGGAGCTCTGTTTTGAGTACAGTCTCTATCATGTAGAATAAAAAGGGCACTTACCATCTGTAGGACTTCTTATCACTTTAATATCTTCTGTGCATACAAAAACTGCATCGTGGAGTTGCGTAAAGAAAGGCAGGGGAGTTGCAATCAGCAACAGCTGTTTCAAGCATCACCATGATCTTTTCTCAAGCTACTCAAAGAGCATGGTGACGCTTGAAACAGCTGTTGCTGATTGCAACTTTCCTATCTGTCTTCACGCAGCTCCCCGCTGCAGTTTTTGTATGCACAGAAGATAATAAAGTGGTAAGTTCTACAGACGCTGAGTGCCATTTTCATTTCTTCTACATGAGAAGAAAAAAGTGAGCATGGGATCTTACAAGTGTCCTTTTATCCCAATTGTCTTTTTTCTTGTTAAGTCAAGTCTATGGTTTAAAATGAAGTAACTTTGGATTTGGGCAGTTTAGAAGAGAATCAATGGTATTTAGTCACTTCATTATCTCTTTGATTTTTCTTGTATAAATTCTTGTATTTTCAGACTATACGGCTGAATATAAGACATGACTGAAAACAGGAAAACAAATATTCTATATTTAATAAACTCCCCTGATGGTTTAGGAAGCAGGGGGTCAGTGTCCCTAACTTTTGTGGTCTAGGTCAGTAGTTCTCAACCTTTTTGGCGACTGTACCCCCAAAGGCTTAAAGTATGTCCGCTGGTACCCCCTCACGCGGAACTTGCACGCGAGGGGTACCTGCGGACAAAAGGCGTGTTCTTACCTTTATACCAATGCATTCCCCCTCCATCTTAATCCCCTTGTGCTATTATTCCCCTGATCTTAATCCCCTTGTACTATTATTCCCCCTCCCTCTTAATCCCCTTGTGCCATTATTATCCAATATTGCAAAAGGGAATCAGAGGGAGGGGGGAATAATGGCACAAGGGGATTAATATGGAGGGGGCAATAATAGCACAAGGGGATTAAGATGGAGGGGGGGAGATAATCAACCCCCCCCTCCATCTTAACCTCTTGTGCCATTATTCCTCCTTCGCTCTGATCCTCTTTCGCCATTCCCCCCCCCCCATTTTAATCCCCTTGTGCCATTATTCCCCCTTCCTCTGATCCCCTTTTGCCATATTGCACAATAATGGCGCAAGGGGATTAAGATGGAGGGGGCGAAATGGCACAAGAGATTAAGATGGAGGGGGAAAGGGATAATGGCAGAGGGGGGATGGGGAGTAATAAAGCACAAGGCATTAAAATTTACTCCCCATCCCCCCCTCCACCATTATCCCTCCCCCCCTCCATCTTAATTCCTTGTGCTCCGTCCCATACTTCCCCCTCCATCCAATACACCCCTCCTCCGTCCAATACATCCCCCCTCCGCCAATACATCCCCCTCTGGCCCACACAGTTGTTATTAACTTTTTTTTCATTCTACCTGGCCACCTGCGGGACCCTGTTTGCTGCTATTTCATGCAGCACATCCAGTTTGGCTGGGCCACACTGACATGCGACGTCCTCCTGCACGTCACACGTCTCCCCGGCAACCACGCAGCTGACTCACAGTAGGCATGGCCGGTATTTGACAACGCTTTCGCGTACCCCCAAAATACATTTAACTATCCATGTTAGGCTGGTGTCCCATGAGAGTAGTATGACTACATTTCTCAGTATGTATTATG
Source organism: Hyla sarda (assembly GCF_029499605.1). Lineage (NCBI taxonomy): Eukaryota > Metazoa > Chordata > Amphibia > Anura > Hylidae > Hyla > Hyla sarda. Next base: position 59,518,903 of record NC_079190.1, on the reverse strand, counting down.
GTCTAAGACCCCATCCTAACAGTTGGTCTAATCTCCTGAACTGACAGCATCATCAATCCCTGTAAAATAAATTCCTAAGATAGACCCCTATGATACTTTCCTTTTGAAGTTCTGCTGCACAAACACAGATTGCTCTGCTGCATCCACATACATTTACAGCTCTACTGCATCCACAGCTCTGCTGTGTGCATTTTATACATACAGTGCACTGCTGTGATACATTATACATGCACAGCTATGTTGCACCTACATACCCTCATAGCTCTGCTGCACTTACTTATGCATACAGCTCTGCCACAGCCCCTACAGCTCTACTAAACACATTGATTTTAATAAAGACAAGTCACTGCACATTTTTTTAGTACCTAAGTCTTATCTTGTGGTGTGACTCCTCCCAAGCATGTGACTGATCACATGCTTGTGACCCCTAATGAATATTTGTGACTCTTCTGTAACCGTGAATGGTATAAGCTACTTTCTTTAGCATGTTAGTGTTGTTAAACTACTATACATACCTGTGGAAACAGCCTGTCTGTCACTTTGTTATGCTGCCTCATCAAGGGCAACATAAACAAGCTGACTGGTTCTTTTTAAAGGGGTTTTCTATGATTCACCTTCTACAGCAAACATAATATTTTGTAAGTTCAATAAAATTAAATGTCCGTCTCTGAAATATAATGCAGACATGACCTTATTTCCTTGTCTCTGCCTTCTTTTTATCCTTTCTCTTTTACATATGAAAATCGGTGTGGTAGGCGGAGCTTCTGACTGTCACATTATTTGCTTTGAACTTTATTTCCCAGCAGTCATTAGTGCAGATGCTCATTTCTGTGCTGCAAAAAGAGTAGTTCATTAGGAGAATGTAATGCTCATAATGTAAATGTTATCTCTTCTCTCCTCACACAGCGTACCGTATTATAATAGTGAATATTATACTTCTGCCTCCCCTTCTTCCAGGTAAATTTAGTGTTATAGACTGTAATATAGTCAATGTAGCAGTACACAATGTATATTTACCTCATCCTGGCCAGAAAATATTGAGCCAGACTACCTCATGCATAGTGATTGAAGTTTATGATGTACTTCTGGAAGCTTCTGATAGGCTAGTGTAGCAGCTGTATATTATGTGGTCTATTTGGCTTCATATTCACTGTGTGTGAGGAAAACTGAACAACTGAGCATGCATGACCAGAAGAGAAAACTGCCAACAGGACATATCCCATGGCAACAAGCAAAAAACAAGATAGCATCCAGTCAATATTGGTAGAGTCACCTTTCAAAATGGTTGATTTCTGTCAATTACTTGCAAATATGCTACATTTCACATAATGCATCAGTTAAGACCTATTTATCTACCATTGATATTGCAATAGTAGACTCTATTGACTTCTGTGGGAGACTTTTTAAAGCTGTTCTGTGACCTGTGCGGAGGCCATTGAGCAAGGAGGAGGGGGAGGGGGTGGCTGAGCTGTCAACATTCTAAATATTGGCCTGATTTCATCTTATCCAGTTACTGGTGTCTAGAAGAAGCTGTGACATTTCAGGATTATTTTATAATATACAATAGAAAATTAGAAAAGACATCATCAAAAATTCTTTAAAAATAGGTTTGACATAAAAACTTGATATAAACAATCTGTCAGTTTTTCCCTTTGAGCAAGAAGTAAGAAGTTTGTTCGGCCTAGAGATGTCCTTCGGTTTATTGACTAGGACATTGTTCTTAACAATAAGAGCCCAGCCACTAAATGTCATATTTTTAATAGCATTTACATTTTTTATAGTGGGAAGCACATACTTTATAGGTATAAAATGGCAAGAAAGTGGTGAAAGCTAATGTAGATAAATAATACACAGGACAAAGAACAATAAATAAGAGAGAAAGTATTTAAGCCCCTAAAACAGACAGGCTGTTAAGAAACACACAAAAAAACTATGAGATGAGGAATAAATTATGTAAAAAGTGGAGGAACTGGAGACAGACAGGGTCATTGCCGTACTCAGTAAAATTAACCCTAAAAAGTTCAATTATGTAAATAGTAAAAAGGTTAAAAGGTTATGCAAAGATTTTAAAAAAAATGGAATCCTGAAGTATCTCAGTAAAAATAAATTTATAACTCCCTATCAGCATTGGTTTATGAGGGATCCTTTTAAATTAGACTGGGTTGGGCATTTGGTACTGGGCTGCACAGGTTGGTGCACAAAATGAGAAAACTTGGGATGGGCAAAAATGTGTGTAAGTGGGTTAGTAACTATCTCAGTAATAGTGAACTGAAGTTGGGTAATACTCTGGGTCATTATTACTAGTGGGGTACTCCATGGGTCACATACATGTTTATAATTGACCTTGCACATTAAAATAGCAATTTCTACATATTATACTAAACTTTATAAGGTGGTCATGGCAAAGGAGCATAGTATACTGTTACAAATGGAGCTGGATACATTTGAGGCTAAGAAGTGTCAGAGGGTCAACGGGGAAATCAATGCCAAAAAGACTTACTAAAAGGTAATATTAACATAGAAAATACATTTTAGTTGATGATGAATTTTACTGTAGTGACCGTTATCAGGCAGCTGCTGTCAAGGCAAATGAATTCATGGGGGGCATCAAAAGGGGCATAGATGCACATATGATGAGAACACTGTTCACTCCCTTTACAGATCACTAGGCACACCACACATGGAATATTGTGTACAGTTTTGGATAACAGTGCGCAAGAAAGATATAGATATAACACATTTTTATCATATCATAGATACTCACCATAACCTCTCACCATATTTATTACAGCACAGCTTCAGCCCTTTGTTTCTTTACTTAAACTTGGCCATATAATCACCAGTATGACCCACAGAAAACCACAGTGTTTGATGTATCAGAGGAAGTAGTCAGTCCTGGGTCAGCTGACTTCCTGTGAACTACATGATGACCTCATCACCTACCAGATCCCCCCTTGCTGCTCCCAGACCCTTCTGAGTGTTAGAGTCTAGCCAAGTGATTTGGTTGGTCTCATTAAGTAAAGTGCAGTAACTGTCTCTCTCTCTCTCTCTCTCTCTCTCTCTCTCTCTCTCTCTCTCTCTCTCTCTCTCTCTCTCCTCTCTCTCTCTTTCTCTCTCTCTGTGATCTTCAACCTGCGGACCTCCAGATGTTGCAAAACTACAACTCCCAGCATGCCCGGACAACCAATGCTGGGAGTTGTAGTTTTGCAACATCTGGAGGTCCGCAGGTTGAAGACCACCGGATAGGAGGTAATACTCATGTGTCCCCGTCGCTCCGGACCCGTCATCGCTGCCCTGGATGTCGCTCCATCGCTGTCGCCGCGTCCCCGGGGTGTCCCTGACGCTCCGGATGTCTTCTTCCCCGGGATCCGTCGCCGTCATCACGTCGCTAAGCACGCCGCTCCTATTGGGAGATGGGAAGGCATGCACGACGACGTGATGATGTCGAAGGAGAGTGCCGCCATGCAGGGGATCCCAGCACGGAGCAGACACTGAGGAGGCAGGTAAGGTCCCTCCCGGTGTCCTGTAAGCTGTTCGGGATGCCGCGATTTCACCGCGGCGGTCCCGAACAGCCCGACTGAGCAGACGGGTTGCTGTCACTTTCGCTTTAGACGCGGCGGTCAGCGGTTGCCGCATCTGAAGGATTAATGCAGGGCATCACCGTGATCGTGTGATGCCTGTGTGATGTCCTGTATTAGCCGCGGGTCCCGGCCATTGATGGCCGCAGGGACCGACCCGATAGGTGTGTATTCGCCGTATAAGACGCACCAACTTTTACCCCCCAGTTTTGGGGAAGAAAAAGTGCGTCTTATACGGCGAAAAATACGGTATGTTATTCCCTAATAATAGCCTATGCTGCATTATATAACCAAAAAATTTTAATACAGTAGTTCCTAATGTGCTAATTTAAAGGGAATCTTTCAGTTGCAATTCATGTTCCAAACTGACACATTTAGATAGCTGGTAGGGCAACTGGCCTAATGGTGAATTTTATATACTTGTCTGTGTTCTGTCATACAAATAAAAATGCTTTTCTTCCCCAGTGCCAAGTGCCAAAATGGCGCACCCAAACCCCTGAAGTGTAGGGGCTGAAACGTCTCCTTACTCTTGTTTCCATTCCTGTCTCTGCTTCATTGACAGTCATCTGGAAGCCGAACCCTGTTTTCAAATCTCACACCTGCCCAGAATTTGTATGCACAGATCAGTAACAAGACTTGGAAACAGGGCTGACTGTCAATGAAGCAGGGATATGGATTGGAGGGGAAGGTGTTCCAGCCCTCAGCACTTTAGTAACTTAAATACTCCTTATTGACACTTAGCACTAAATAATAAAAACATTTATGACATTATAGGAGCACACACAAGTATATGAAAGATACCATGTGTCTCCTAGTTATAATTTCTAACAATGTCAGCAGCACCCCACTCTCATCAGGCCCCGGAGCGCATATCCGCTCTGGGTCTGATGAATTGGCCGGTGATCGTGACGTCACAGCTCCACCCCTGTGTGACATCACGCTCCGCCCCTCAATGCACGTCTATGGCAGGGGGCGAGACAGCTGTCTCGCCCCCTGCCATAGACTTACATTGAGGGGGCGGAGCGTGATGTCATATGGGGGCAGAGCCATGATGTCACGATACTCCGGCCCCATGATCAGCAGTCATCAGGCCTGATTAGAGCGGGGTGCTGCGTACAAGATCGTGGGGGTGCCCAGCGGGGGGACCCCGCGCGATCAGGCACCTTATCCCCTATACTTTAGATAGGAGATAAGTTGTCAGCATAGTAGTACCCCTTTAATGTGAATTGGAGCTGACAGATTACTTTTAAAGGGGTATTCCACCCCTAGACATCTTATCCCCTATCCAAAGGTTAGAGGATAACATGTCAGATCGCTGGGGTCCCGCCGCTGGGGACCCCCGCGTGACGTCACACGGCAGCAGAGTCATGACGTCACAATCTTCCATCCCCGTGGTCGGGAGGAATTAGCCAGAGAACCTCCAGCGCTTCCGGAAGCAGTTACAGGTGAGTGCTGCTTGCTATACTGCGGGGGTCCCCAGCAGCGGGACCCCGGACATCTGACATCTTATCCCCTATCCTTTGGATAGGGGATAAGATGTCTAGTGGGCAGAGTACCCCTTTAACTTCCAAAAAGAGTGTAAAAAGGGTCTAGATACATTTCTTGAGTAAAAAAAATAAATAAAATAATACTAATTTTGAAACATAGTTTCTATATTGCTGAAGAAAGAGTGGTGATCTGGCATTCATTTTCAATGCTAGATTGGAAATTAGGAAGCAGAAGAAGTAGCTGAACTGGATGGTCTTATGTCTTTTTTCAGCATTGCAAGTTACTATGTTACAGTCTGCAATGCAGTAGGGACAGGAGATGCAAGGATTTGAAGCCCTGTACTTTAGAGGTCACATCTGTTATAATACACTATAATTAGATAAGGGAAACTTTATTTTGAATTTTTTTTTTTTAGAGAAACCTTCTCTTTTATGGGAGAATACCTTTGTAATACGATATCTGATGGAACATGGCAGGCTCATAAAATTATAGTATAGCTCTATAGACTTTTATTATTAAATGCTGTACAGTGCAATAAAATAACCACATGAATTAACACTTAATGCTCTGCATGTATTTATGAATAATGCCACTAATTTGATGTTGTCTATGAACATGCTTGAGTATATTTCTAAATATATCAGTGTAACTAGTAACCCTGATACTTAGGACTATAATAAATTAGATAAGTGATCAGAATAATAAGACTTAACCCTTATTGATCTTTTAAAATAATTAACATATGTAATCAACAAAAATAATATTACACCACAGTGACTAAAGGAGATATATGTATAAATAGTTTTGTGTCTAGGTAACCTATGGTGTTCCTGTTGGGAAAAACTTCTACCTATCAGTGCAGGATAGGCATCATAACAATGGCAATCCTGCCCAGGTAACTCCTCCTGGCTCTAGTAAAGGTCCTTACTTTATATGTATGGGAGCTAGAGGTGGGATCTATGGGGTAACAGGTTAATAAATAATTGATAGGGGGGGAGAGCCCAAACCATCTCTCCCTTTCCCTTATCCCCATGCCTAGCACATCAAGATTGTTACCCTAACAAGGACCATCCCGCACAGGAACCTGCTGACTTTCCTTAGTCTTAAAGTCTAAGAGTCTGGCGTGTACTAAAAAGACAAATATGGACATAGATAATTACATAGGATAGCTATTATACACGTGGTTAATAAATATAGTCAACACTACTACAAGGCACCAGACTAATGCCTAAAACAAATGTAAACTATCTCCAATAAGTAAGTTGACACAACTATTACCAATCTGGTATGGCATACGGTGTAGAGCTAATAGTATCAACAAACAGAGACTAAATAAAACAATATATGAACATCCTACAGGCTTCACTGTGTTACGTGCATAAAAGAACAGCTTTTCAGGGATATAGACTAAACAAGCCTGTGTATGAGAAATAATAAAGACAGTACAGTGACCCCCGACCTACGATGGCCCCGACATACGATCATTTCAACATACGATGGCCTCTCAGAGGTCATCGCATGTTGAAGGCAGCATCAACATACGATGCTTTTGTATGTCGGGGCCATCGCATAAATGGCTATCCGGCAGCGCTGACTGCTTCAGCTGCCACCGGATAGCCGTTTACGGTGCCCCGTGTGGTCCGCTGATGATCACTTACCTGTCCTCAGGGCTCCGGCACTTCCTCTTCGGGATCCCCTGCATTGTCGGCGCTCTCCATCGTCGTCATCATGTCGCTGCGCACGCCGTCCCGTCATCCAATAGGAGCGGCGTGCGTAGCGACGTGATGGCGGGGAAGCAGAGGCCTTGCCGGAGCATCGGGGACACCCCGGGGACGCGGCGACAGCGATGGAAGGCGACATCCAGGGCAGCGGTGACGTGCGGTGACGGTCCAGAGCGGCCGTTGGCTGTCCGGGCATGCTGGGTGTTGTAGTTTTGCAACATCTAGAGGTCTGCAGGTTGTAGACCACTGTCCTATACTTTACATTGCACGGATCGCTCAACATATGATGGTTTCAACAAACGATGGTCCATTTGAAACGGATTACCATTGTATGTTGAGGGGCCACTGTATACCCAATACAGATGTATTCCAGTAACCACAAAGTGGGCTACCTGGGTAAAGGAGCAATGAAACAGTAAAAAAGCTGCAGTTGCTCTATGGAAATGAAAACCCCATAGATATAGAGAGGCAAGCTAAAGACACACAAAGGCTTTAGGTTTAGATTATTACAGTCAAAGCTTAAAAAAAAAAAAAAAAAAAGATATATCCATCTAAATGACCACGGTGAATGCTTGATTCTGATTAATTGTGGCATCCATATGTTCACTGATCTAGGTCCTGTAAGCCAAAAGTGCTATGTACACTTTTAGATCTCTTTCTCATAGTAATGGATTATTCCACTGTGTCCAAGTCTCTTAAACCAAACATGTAATTGATGAAAGTCCATTCGCACACTTACGCTATAATCGTACATACATTTCTGTGTTTCTATAGTCTCCACACTGAAACACTAATACACGTCATTTGTATATAAATCCAAAATCTTTTCCCAAGGTCAATACTGTACCATATCAACAATTACATCCTCATAGCAACGACAATCTCTATAAACTATAAAGTTACATTTTACCTCTTCAATGTGTCTAGATGTCAATCATATTTCCATATTAGCTGATAAACACAAAAAATGAACAGCTACAGAGAACATTCATCACAAGGAACAGTTTTTCTTGGGTAAACTGTACAATACACTACAGAGTTACTTCGAAAACACAGGTGAACACCAAGAAACACAAAAATGCAATGCAAAAATACTTACTATATAAGTCATATAAATAGTACAAAACATTTGAAATAGTCTTGAAAAATAATCTTTAATAACTAAGCAATAAAGTCAAAATAAAGGCAATAAAGGCAAACATACTATAAAAATAAAAACAGGAAAAAAGTTCATAATTTTTCCACAATCATAATAATCTAAATAAAGAGAACAATGGCAAAATATCAATCCAGATTTTCTTAGGTAAACCATACACTATAGTTAAGATTTATTTGAGAACCGCCAGTAAACACCGAGAAAGACTACAAAAATGCTATATAAATCATATTCATAGTGGCAAAAATCTACAGTTTTCTTAAAAAATTATCCATTCTTATGGTATGTTCTGTCGTCAGTACTTTGCTGTGTATTTTTTTTTGCAGATTTGACTTCAATGGTAGAAAAATCATCAGCAGAAAATCTCACACGTACAGTATTCTACTTATAGTTGATGCTGCAGATTTGAAGTTGTGTTCAGTCATTTAGTTTACATTAAAATCTGCAGCATCAAAACGTGTTCATGTGAATACACCCTTAGCGAACAAATGGGATTAAGACAAAATACCAATTGGGTTTGGCTATCATTCCTTTTAGACAATGGTTATTCCATTTTGTTGATTGCATTATTGATTGTATCATTATTTTGAAGAAAAAAAAACTGTATTATTTAGCATATTATTTTAAAAATCTTTTCTTATTTTATTTTATGAACATTATTGTGTAGAAAATGACTGATAAAAAAACAACAAGTAAGCATTTGCTGGAAGAGCTCTAAGTATTATTTTTGTAAAAATAATACTTTAAAATATACATAAATAAATATGTTGCTTATGTATTTATTTATTTGTTTAATTGTGTTTATTTATTTAGTTAGTTATTTGTGTGTGTAGTCATGGAAGTTTTATTTATTTATTTATTTAATTTATTTATTTGTTGTTTATTTGATGTACGCTTTTATTACATTTAGGAAGCGTTAAAAGTCCAGTTTACATTAGCGATGTAAATATGACGTTGCAGTAATACTCTAGCTTGTTGCACCATTACTTTTTCACTATATTATTGAATCGGGAACAACACAGACAGTTCCATCCAAAAATGCCCCCCCTCCCCCCCTGCTTTTAATGCTTTGGCCTAAAGTCTGTACGTTTTGTGTCCTCACTTAATGTGACAGATTAAAAGAAGAAGATGTATGAACAGAAGGCATCTAAAATGGGGAATAAGGTATTTTCCTTCTGACCACAGAGCTGCCTGTTTGACTGGAGCATTTTGTACAGCGAAGTGTCTAAAAGGTGAATAAGTGTGTTTCATGGCCAGTGAATGTGGAGGAGAGCAGACGTGTTCTGGCAGGGTTGCTTAGTAGATTTCACTAATTTGATCTGGTTGCAAACATGTCAGAACAATTCACACTTAATACTTTACTGGACTCCAGATCTCAGATAGGTTATTTTAATGTAGTTGGTTACACATCCCATACAGTTCCTCAGATGAGGTCTATGATTTATTACTACATATATTATATTTTTACTTTTTTCTTTTTTTTTTTGACATTTCCAAGAAATCACTGTACAATTCTTATCCTTCCTAGCTGAAATGTAACAAGAACAAGAAACTGATTATTCAAAGATTGATGTTTATGTGCCTTAGAGTTCTGTAAAAATATTGGACCTCTTAAGGTCTGGATCTCTCAAACAATATGTTCTTTTAGTCTTTCTTTCTTTTCTTTCCTTTTTTTTTGTACAATTTTGTTTTTTTAAAAGTAACAACTGAAAGTAATGACATTTTCAAACAACTTTCTGATGATAAAATACATATTATTCACTTTTCTATTCAATTATATTTTAATGCATTAAATTCTTTCCAGTGCAGAGGTTATAGGTTTCTAGGCTGACAATTTTAGAAATATTTTTTATAACACATCTGTGTATATATATATATATATATATATATATATATATATGTATGTGTGTATTTATATATTTATGTGTGTGTATTTATTTATTGTGTGTATTTATTTACATGTCATATTAGAAGCACATTGCCCCAATTAAGTAGTTGGTGCTTTATTTAATAATAAAACGTATTGTACGAACCTTAATACACATATAGAGGGAGATTTATCAAAACACATCCAGAGGCAAAGTTACAGACTTGCCCATGGCAACCAATTAGATTGTTTCTTTAATTTTTTAAAGGGCCTTTAGAAAATGAAAGAAACAATCTGATTGGTTGCTAAGGGTAACTGGACTTTTCCTCTGGATGGGTTTTGATAAATCTCCCCCATAGAGCTTTAGTATTGGTCTACTATAGCATTTTAATTTATTAGTTTCCTATACATTGAGTTAACACAACACAAAATTGTCTCTCTAGATGTACTGTACACATCTTGGGGGAGATGACCCACCGATGTGGCACTTTGCATACATACATTTACTGACAACATCAAAAAAGGTCTATTATATGACCAATAACAGCATTAGTCAACAATGTTAATATAGCAAATGTAACTACACTAAATGATCTGCATTAACCCATGAAACCAGATGACATAATCAAATGCTACTAACTCCCTTACTGCATGGTGGCCATTTATATGAAGTTCAACATACTTCATATATCAAGAAAAAGACATAGACAACATTACAAGTATTTACTTTAAAACATAATTAAGAACCGAACATAATATATCCAAATAATATACATGAGGACTTGTTAGATATTCACAGCACTATCTTTTGTTATATTAACATTTTGTTAACTTTGTCATACATTATCTACAACACATATCTATTCATTCATTCAGAAGGATTCACAGATGTAGCAGAGCTGAGTCAATCCATTACAGCTGTATTTTCCTTTGGCATAAGTTATTTGTGGTTTTTTAACAGAACTGCAGGTAAAACTCTTTATCATGGTGCATAAAAGAGACTGGAATACGTCAACTTCAGCTCTGCTACACAAGGTGAATTTCACTGAAATAAGTAGGAATAGTACAATAGTAAAATAAGACATTGTCCTTTTGAGTCATTGCATGACCTTTAGATAAGTAACATTTACCTTGCACATTTACCCAAAAACCAGTGTAGTTATTTATCAAATGTATTGTAATATTCACAACGCAAGATATAGTCCTGTAGAAATGACTTTAAAGGCAGAATGACACAGCACGGGTCTTACCTTTAATGTGTAGAATAATGACCAGATTAAGGAGAAGAAGAATCATTGTGGTCGCCATGGTTGTAGAGTAGGAAAAGGCTGATAAGCATGGACTTGTAGTTCTGCTTTCTTAAGATACCTCACAAGCCACTCTGAGACAGAAAAGCCCAGTGCGAGCTTCTCACATTGCAGAGCATGCTCAAATGGCACAGCTCATAGCTGCTGAAGCAGATCTTGCTTGGCAAAGTGATGCTCATTACACTGTTCTGTATATTACAGCCGGGGCTGACTTCTGTGTGCTAGATTTACTGTCACATATTGCAATGGAGCCCATCGATTGTATATTGACTCTGTTTAGGGTAACAAAGGTAATAGGGCTGTTATTGATAAATAATGTGTCCACGGTAAATGCTGTTGTGGCAATCGTGTATTATCAGCAGTAGACCTATAAGTTGGCCTCATATGCCATCTGTCAGCGCAGGGTGTCATGGAGTATAATAATACGAATGAGTTTCCTCTTTGACATGCTTTTGCATTTAGCACATGCATAAGAAGTGAAACATATGCTTCATTCAATAGAAAAACAGCATAGAGTAGAGTTCATAAAGTTTACATGTTTGAACAGACATAGAAATGAGTAGAATTTGTATTTAGTACTTCCACCGCTATATAGCGTCTCCACATAGGATTGTTACTTGTGGTTGTTGCAAGACTAAATTAGTATAATAAGTTTTTTTTTAATGATGGAGACCAAATAAAACACCTAATAAGGTATGACACACTCAGCTCTATATGTGTACATCTGTTTATAGACAAGACCTTTGTACCGTAAACCACCACTAGGAATTTCCAGTCTTAATGATTTGAGAATCGGTAAAATAAGAACGTGTAACTGGAATCTGATTCCACTGGACAATCTGTACCATCTAGATTAAAGGATTTAAATAAATTATAAGTATTTAATCCAAGGCTGGGACTGTACCAAAGGAATTATTCATGTTCCTGCTAATACTTGAGACACTACAGGACAGATTTTGTTAGTGTTTTCTGTGAAGGTTCTGTGTTTAGATGGGATGATGAGGGAATATGTGTCTGACTTTCAGAATGGGGGTCAAATTAGCTTGCTGAGTACTTCAGTCCCCACTTCCCGAGACATACTTGTATCAGCCAATCACAGGCAGTGATGTCCCATCTCAGACAGTGATTGGCGGAGCAGGAAGTAACTGCCAAGAACAGTTCATCTCAGAAGGTAGGGGATTGTAGACATCAGAGGTAGGGCCCCATTCTGGAGAATGTGCGAGGTCCAAGCGATCAGACCCCCAGCAATCAGTCAATCATCCCCTATCCTGTAAATAGGGATACATTTTTATTAACCAACCAGATAAGCCCTTTAGTAATATGCCATGCATTTTTATTACACAATGAGGGTTTGCTATGGGGATTTGCTTATGTGCTGGACAGTTCCTGACACAGACTCCTTGAGAAGATGGTAAAAAGTATCCATATTAACAGTAAAACATGTCCTTTATGGTGGAAAAAGGGGGAGCCTTAAAGGCCAAATACAATACCAACCATGAAGCACTGAGGTAGCATCATCATAATGTGGGGAAGCTTTGCTGCATATGACATTACAAGAAGGAAAAGCAGCATTTCAACCCATCAGCCCAGAACTCAAAACTAGGGCACCATACTTCCGAAGTTGTAGCCAAATGGCTTTAAGAAGTTGTCAGGGTAAAACAATCATTTGCTCCATGTCTGGGGTGGGTAGAACAGAGAACAGCAGGGGATCAGGACGCTCAGAGCAACAGCTGCGGGGGCCAGAGAAGGTGAGTATAGCTTCTTTATTATTTTTACACCAGCCACGGCCTTGGAGCTAATTTTTGTTTTCCCTGGACAACCACTTCAAGGACAACAAAGCCAAGGTAATAAAAAGACCATCATAAAGTCTTGATCTAAAACCCATAAAAAAAATATGTCTGAAATCGAAAGCATGTGGGAGCAAGAAGGCCTTCAAATCCAATTCCTGTTACATCAGTTCTGTCAGGAATAATTGGCCAAAGTTTCCGCAACTTATTAAAAAATTTGTGCAAGGTCCTAAATGTTGAACCTATTGGGGACCCAGCCACTGGGGATGTGATCGAAGAAAGCTAAAAAAAAATCATTGTCTAGTATTTTTCTGACATTTCACATTCCTAAAATACAGTAGTGATCATAACTGACCTAAGAGATGGAAAGTGGAAACTTATGACTTCAACTTATGCCCCTTTTACCTGTCAGGCTGCCAGGAGTAATCAGAGTCTCTGCAAACTCCAGCGACTGCCAGAATAAAATAATAAAAAAAGATACTTTACAATCTAATGCTAAATAGGTTCACTCAAACCCTTAACTGTGGCTTACTGGAAGACTCCATTCTAGCACAAGGTTCCTCAGGGTCTGGAAAGTTTGGATATCCTACAAGGGCTCTCTGGATTTGTAAGCATTGATTACATAATCGTTTATTATTATGGGCACTGTCACTTTAAAAGACTTTTGACATGTTGTAGAGACAAGTCAAAAGTTGTACTTGGTTTGGGTCAGAGTGAGCCAGAAGGCTAAGGCTGTTCTCTCTTCGCTCTGTGTTCGCTCTGTGCCAAGTGACCAAGACTCATTTACAATGTAACTCTATGGGATTGTCTCGGCTGCCGGCACAGAGAACAGGAAGAGAAGCCTTGACCCATGTATGTCTCTCTTCCCTCCTTTTAGTGATTAGTCATGGTCAGAACACTCAGACCTGGACTGATTAAAACTTTTAACATGTCTCTAGAGCAAAAAACGAGCCCTCATATGGGTCTGGGGATGTAAAATAAAAATCATGTCTCTTACTATTTCATTATAAAACAATTATGTCTCTTACAATGCAACATGTCCAAGTGAGGCAAAACCTACTGTGTCCTTAAGGGGTTAAATCAGCTCCTGCACTCTTAAAGAAATAACTTAAAATAAATTGACCTTACAAGAAACAGCCCTCCCACTTCACCTTTACCCATGCTTCAACTATCAAGCCAAGGTTTGTCACTTGCCCTCACCTCCCAGCCCCTCTTTGACTGATGTACGGAGCCCTGGGAGGTGAGGGCAAGTGAGGAGGCGTGTCAGGCTGTGGCACTTGAGTAGCTCAGCTGCACCTACTTGACACTTGGCTGAGAAATAACATCTATCCAATGGTGTCTGTAGCTCTTAGCAGCAAACAAAGCTGACAGATTCCCTTTCCAATTCTAAAAAAGGATGAAAACAAGCCTCATAAAAATGGAACAAAATACTTTATTTGCTTCTATCCCAAAAGTCCTAACAGTCCTGGATATTAAATACATTAATTTTAAACTTCAGTTTGAGACTACTTTAAGTCATCACTAGAACAGTGGAATTTTAAGATCATCACAGTAAGCTAGTTAAGAAGGTGACAATGATGGTTTAGGAAGTCTTAAAGGGGTACTCCAGTGGAAAACTTTTTTTTTTTTTTTTTTTTTTATGAACTGATGCCAGAAAGTTAAATAGATTTGTAAATTACTTATCTTAAAAAGTCTTTACCCTTTTTAGCAGCTGTATGCTACAGAGGAAATTCTTTTATTTTTTAATTTCTTTTTTGTCTTGTCCACAGTGCTCTCTGCTGACACCTCTGTCCGTGTCAGGAACTATCCAGAGCAGCATAGATTTGCTATGGGGATTTTCTCCTGCTCTGGACAGTTCCTGATACGGGCATCATGTGTCAGCAGTGAGTACTGTGGACAAGACAAAAAAAAGAAATTCAAAAAGAAAAGAATTTCCTTTGAAGCCTACAGCTGCTAAAAAGTACTGGAAGGGTAAAGATTTTTAATAGAAGTAATTTGCAAATCTGTTTAACTTTCTGGCACCAGTTGATTTAAAAAAAAATATATGTTTTCACCGGAGTACCCCTTTAACCCCTTACTGACTCTACAAAGTTCATGTTTGTGTGGAATGACCCTTGTGCTGTGCTAATCATTCAGCTTAATTTATCCTACTAAATGTATTTAAGGTGAGGGTGTTGTAAGGACACAGTTGATTCACATACATCAATCTATTGCTGGGCCACTGGTGAGAGAAAACTTCTTATATTACTTCAACTGATATAACACTAGTAAGCTGACACTGAAGGGGGCTTGGGAATTTGGGAAGATATAACTTTAACATATTGTATCAGTTCGCTGTTGTAATTAAAATCACTGAATGCATAAACATGGTTATATTGTATACTTCATAACAGATCAAAGTCGGGCTGTGCATGGAATACAATTTTGGCACCTGTGTATAAAGAAGACATACTTGAGCTGGATGGGTTTAGGCTGTGTTCACACATTGCATTTTATTTGTGGTATTGTTGTAGTACCATTGTGTTTTTTTCACAATTTTCCAGAGTCATGGTAAAAATGGCACAATTAATTTCTTTCATTTGCAGTAAAAATATGGGGGTACTCCAGTGGTACCCCAACAGTAATGCAAATAAAACTGAACATGTAAACACAGCCTTAGAGTTGAATTCTCCATTTTTCCTAAAGATACAAACATACACCTCGTGGGTTGGTGCATTCACACAAGGAGACATTTATGGATGGGACTGTGTATATTCTACCAGATTCAAGGTTATAGTGAAAAGAGCAGCGTACAGTAACAATAAACCTGAGTGTTCAGGCAACATCACATTTACATTTGTTTAGACTGAATTAAAAAGAGAGTTAAAAGCATGTGAACGTCCCCTTAAGCTTATTTAAGAACAAATTAAAAGTCAACTTTAATGTCCTCAAAAATAAGCTTAAAACTTCCTTTAGGAGGGGAGAGAAAGGCTGAGAAACACAACAGAAGAAGGCTCTCTGATGGACCAATAAGCTAATACTGCAGGAATCTGTAGAAGGGAAATTGAATAATTTTTTAAAGTAAAAACCTATGGAGAGTTTTTTTTTTTTTTATTACAAAGTAAGAAGTTGAAATTCATCCAGGAATTTTTACAGAACTTCTAAGGCACACACATACATCTGAGAACAACCAGCTTATTGCTACATTTAAAAAACAAACAAACAAAAAAACCTGTCATATATTACTCAGTACCTCATCCTGATCATGTACATGACATTTATGTATATATTTCTAGTATTTGAAAAAAAAAAATAGCACATTACATCTCTCAATGTCTTTTCTATCTTTCCAAAGTGAGGTTGTGTGTCCCTCTCTTGCCTGCACTGTGATGACTCCTCCCCCTCCCTCACTCTGCTGACTCATTGCTCTCTGGAGCCTGGCAGACCTGCTCTGTAACCCTTTCCTCTCTGATTTTATGCTGCACACACACAAACACACACACACACACACACACACACACGATTATTAGAAATTGCCTGTACTCTACC